>NC_057802.1:504644423-504649171 GCF_018294505.1 Triticum aestivum
GGCGGCTCGGCGGCAGCGGCTGCTGCTGCGGGCTGCGGTAGCGGGGTGGGGTGGCGAAGTGGGGGCGGGGGTGGCGGCTTATAAGGAGGGGAGGGCGGCGGTGGCTTGCGGGAGGGGGCGGTGGCAGCGTGTCCGGGACGGACACGTCCTGGCGGCGGCGGCGGCGCTGCTCGGGAGTCCTCTCCCGAGCCGGTGCGGGGAGGCGCGCGGCTGGGCCTTGGCCCTGTGCGGTCCGGCGGGAGTTCTTTATTTTTAACATATTCTGCCGAAATAAAATCCTAGAAAAATAAATAAAAAATCTAAAGTACCAAAACAAATTTTCACCGTCAAAATAAAATATTTAGAACAGGGTGAACATTTTCTTGGCCTAAAATGCAATTTTGAAAAATGCACCTTTTTCTAATTCAAATAAAATACCAATAAAAACCCAATACAAATATAATCTGATTTTAATATTTTTCCTCCAATATTTCATTCGTTTTGGAGAAGTCATATTATCTCCTCTCTTATATTTCTTTATATGAAATATTCTGGAGAGAAAAGTCAAATATGAAAAACGTGAAATCCCCAACTCTCTCTGAGGGTCCTTGAGTTGCTTAGAATTTCGAGGATCGCGAAACGAAATGCAACAAAATATGATATGCATGAATGACCTATGTATAACATTCCAAATTGAAAATTTGGGATGTTACAAACATAGACAAAACACAGTGTTCCTAGTAAGCCTTTACTAGACTAGCTCGTTAACCAAAGATGGTTAAGTTTCCTAACCATAGACATGTGTTGTCATTTGACGAATGGGATCACATCATTAGGATAATGATGTGATGGACAAGACCCATTTGTTAGCTTAGCATAATGACAGTTAAGTTTTATTGCTACTGCTTTCTTCATGACTTATACATATTCCTTTGACTATGAGATTATGCAACTCCCGGATACCGGAGGAATACCTTGTGTGCTATCAAACATCACAACGTAACTGGGTGATTATAAAGATGCTCTACAGGTATCTCCGAAGGTGTTTTGTTGGGTTCGCATAGATGGAGATTAGGATTTGTCACTCCGAGTTCGGAGAGGTATCTCTAGGACCTCTCGGTAATGCACATCATAATAAGCCTTGCAAGCAATGTGACTAATGAGTTAGTTGCAGGATGATACATTACAGAACGAGTAAAGAGACTTGCTGGTAACGAGATTGAACTAGGTATGAAGATACCGACGATCGAATCTCGGGCAAGTAACATACCGATGACAAAGGGAATAACGTATGTTGTCATTACGGTTCGACCGATAAAGATCTTCGTAGAATATGTAGGAGCCAATATGAGCATCCAGGTTCCGTTGTTGGTTATTGACCGGAGATGTGTTGTAACGCCCACGATGCGGCTATATCTCCCACGTGTCGAGGCACGACTTAGAGGCATAACCGCATTGTAGGTATTGTAGCAAGAAGGGTCATCTTCACACAATCCCATGTAATGAACAAGAATGGGATAACGAGAGTTGGCTTACAATCGCCACTTCACACAATACATAAATTAATTCATACATCATCCAAAATCCACACATAGACCGACTACGGTCAAATCCAAATGAAAATAAGATAACCCCAAATGCTAGATCCCCGATCGTCCCAACTGGGCTCCACTACTGATCATCAGGAAAAGAAACATAGTAACGACCACGTTCCTCGTCGAACTCCCACTTGAGCTCGGTTGCGTCATCTGCACTGGCATCGTCGGCACCTGCAACTGTTTTGGTAGATTCTGTGAGTCACGAGGACTCAGCAATCTCACACCCGCGAGATCAAGACTATTTAAGCTTATAGGAAAGGATGATGTAATGAGGTGGAGCTGCAGCAAGCACTAAGCATATATGGTGGCTAACATACGCAAAAGAGAGCGAGAAGAGAAGCAACGCAACGGTCGCGAAGCTAGAAATGATCAAGAAGTGATCCTGAAACTACTTACGTTCATGCATAACTCAAACCGTGTTCACTTCCCGGACTCCGCCGAGAAGAGACCATCACGGCTACACACGCGGTTGATGAATTTTAATTAAGTCAAGTCAAGTTCTCTACAACCGGACATTAACAAATTCCCATCTACCACATAACCGCGGGCACGGCTTTCGAAAGATAATACCCTGCAGGGGTGTCCCAACTTAGCCCATTATAAGCTCTCACGGTCAACGAAGGATAAACCTTCTCCCAGGAAGACCCGGTCAGTCTCGGAATCCCGGTTTACAAGACATTTCGACAATGGTAAAACAAGACCAGCAAGACCACCCGCTGTGCCGACAAATCCCGATAGGAGCTACACATATCTCGTTCTCAGGGCACACCGGATAAGCTAAGCGTACAGGTACCAACGTAACCCAAGTTGCCAAGGGACGGTCCCGCATGGTGCTCTAGTTTGGACCAACACTCGGAGGAGCACTGGCCCGGGGGTTAAAATAAAGATGACCCTCGGGCTCGCGAAAACCCAAGGGAAAAAGGCTTAGGTAGGCAAATGGTAAAACCAAGGTTGGACCTTGCTGGAGGAGTTTTATTCAAGGCGAACTGTCAAGGGGTCCCATAAATCACCCAACCGCGTAAGGAACGCAAACTCAAGGAACATAATCCCGGTATGACGGAAACTAGGGCGGCAAGAGTGGAACAAAACACCAAGCATAAGGCCGAGCCTTCCACCCTTTACCAAATATATAGATACATTAATTAAATAAAAGATATTGTGATATTCCAAAATATCCATGTTCCAACATGGAACCAACTTCAATTTCACCTGCAACTAGCAACGCTATAAGAAGGGCCGAGCAAAAGCGGTAACTTAGCCAAACAACGGTTTGCTAGGAAAAGATGGTTAGAGGCTTAACATGGCAATATGGGAGGCATGATATAGCAAGTGGTAGGTAGCGCAGCATAGCAATAGAACGAACAACTAGCAAAGCAAAGATAGAAGTGATTTCGAGGGTATGGTCATCTTGCCTGCAAGGTTCTCAGAGTTGTCGAAAGCTTGATCCTCGTAAGCGTACTCATCAGGTTCCTTGTTCACGAACTCATCTCCCGGCTCTACCCACAGCAAGAACACAAGCAATGGAACCACAATCAATCACGGGAAAAGCACAAACAACATGATGCAATACATGCATGATATGCGAGATATGATATGCGATGCGTATGCGTGCTCCGGAAGAAAAATGGTGAACAAGGCAGTAACTTGGTAAACCAAGTATGCCACTGGAAAGATGAGATGATTTCGATCGAAAACGATATAAAGATCACCGAAAACGGATGCACGGTTTGCAAATGGCAAGCAAAACAAGAATGACACGATTCTGCGATTAACAGCATGATAGCACTTAGAATACATCAAGTAACTAAGCTACAGCATCCCAACATAGCAACAAAGCATATGGCAGTAATCTACAGGAGATGCTTAACAAAAGATGAACACTGAGCTACGACTAGATCACACCATAACAGGTTCAAACAAGCATGGCAAAAGTGCAAAAGATATCAGGTTCACAGACTTAGTGAAAATACTGAACATGGCTGAAACAGCATCAGGTAGCAATGTTCAGAGCAAGCAATCAACATGCTATAGGAACTTAACATAACAAAACAAGGCATGGCATGAATCTACTAAAATCATAGAACAAAAGTCCCTTACTGGCCAAAAAGGATCAGAAGATATGATGGCACCCATGTAAACATAGCAAGTTTCGTTAACAGGTTTCAGACTTGGCAGAAAACAGAGCATGGCAGTAACAGTAATATGAAGGCATCTTTGTGAGTTTTATTCACTCAACACAAGGCAATGCATGACAAAACAAGCATACCTAAAGCAAGATGGCATGTTTATGAAGCTAACCATGGCAAGAGCAAGTTCATAGGATGAAAGGATCAACTACAACAACCTTGGCAAAATTGAATATCATGTTAACAATCTGCCAGGAACATTTTATAGCAAAAGTAGAGCAAGATTAAGACATGCTATGGCACTCCATAGTTGCAAACAGGGGCATGGATCGATAGAGCACAACTATATCTACGAAACATCCTTAATGAACATGCCCAAAAGAAGTATGGATCTCTCTGTAGACACATGGATACATGGCAACAAAATAACAGCAGTCACAGATAGCAAAATTCTAAGTCCCTGAAAACAGAAACATCACAAGCCTAGTTTGCATGCTTGTGCTAGTCACCACATAGATCACAAAATTACATGGCATACACCTCTGTAAAGATTGCATGGCATAGATCAAAACACTTGTAGAGTTCATGCCCATAAGATGCACACATCAAATGCAACAAAAATAACAAAACACCAAGTTTTGATAAGTAACAGCAGAAAACATCATATAGCATTCTTGCACCAGAGATTTGGGCATCAAGATGGACTCAAACGAGCATGGCACAATGGAATAAAATGAAGAGCATCTCGTGATGAACATTTCGATAAATTACACGCACGAAACGGAGCAATACGTAGAGAGTTATGGCATGATGAAGTGAGCAACATTATGCAATAATCTCGGGACTTAGCAGAAAACAGGGGAGGGGAAAGTCAACCTCGTGCACGCGAACCGAGGACCGCCGGGTTCGTCGCCGGAACATGAGGGAGAGGGAGATGGTGGCGGCCGGAGGAGCTCGGGGGAGGCGCGGGGACGCCGGATCCGGCCGGCCCCTCGCCGGATTTGGCGTCGGCGGGGACGATGGTGACCGGCGCGGGCGTGGGACG